>NW_027476143.1:0-32500 GCF_051020955.1 Megalopta genalis
CCATTTTCCTACATTAGATTTCGTTCTAAATGCTTAATCCCTATGTAAAAACGTTAGTTAAGCAAGAATATCGTATTTTTAAAAAAATCTAATGATAGGATTTTCCAGAAAATTGAAAAAACCGAAAAATGTCAAGAGTAAAGTGCCATTTTCTGACATTAGATTTCGTTCTAAATGCTTAATCCCTATGTAGAAACGTTAGTTAAGCAAGAATATCGTATTTTTAAAAAAATCTAATGATAGGATTTTTCAGAAAATTGAAAAAACCGTAAAATGTCAAGAGTAAAGTGCCCTTATTTTAAACAATGTATCGTTCTAAATGCTTAATCCCTATGTAAAAAAGTTATTTTAGCAGGAATATGTTATTGAAAAAAATTAGAAAAATTTATTTTAGCCGTAAATCGAAAATAATGGGGACACCGGAGCTGTTCGAAGCGCCGAGCGCGCCGCGTACGCCCGAATATTTTCAAAGTCCCAACGTACCGATCAAGAGTAAAGTACCATTTTCCTACATTAGATTTCGTTCTAAATGCTGAATCCCTATGTAAAAACGTTAGTTAAGCAAGAATATCGTATTTTAAAAAAAATCTAATGATAGGATTTTCCAGAAAATTGAAAAAACCGAAAAATGTCAAGAGTAAAGTGCCATTTTCTGACATTAGATTTCGTTCTAAATGCTTAAACCCTATGTAGAAACGTTAGTTAAGCAAGATTATCGTATTTTTAAAAAAATCTAATGATAGGATTTTTCAGAAAATTGAAAAAACCGTAAAATGTCAAGAGTAAAGTGCCCTTACTTTAAACAATGTATCGTTCTAAATGCTTAATCCCTATGTAAAAAAGTTATTTAAGCAGGAATATGTTATTGAAAAAAATTAGAAAAATTTATTTTAGCCGTAAATCGAAAATAATGGATCGAGCGAATCGGTCGATTGCGCCGAGACGCGCTATGATGCAACAGACGAGCGATTGGAACGCCCGAATATTTTCAAAGTCCCAACGTACCGATCAAGAGTAAAGTACCATTTTCCTACATTAGATTTCGTTCTAAATGCTTAATCCCTATGTAAAAACGTTAGTTAAGCAAGAATATCGTATTTTTAAAAAAATCTAATGATAGGATTTCCCAGAAAATTGAAAAAACCGAAAAATGTCAAGAGTAAAGTGCCATTTTCTGACATTAGATTTCGTTCTAAATGCTTAATCCCTATGTAGAAACGTTAGTTAAGCAAGAATATCGTATTTTTAAAAAAATCTAATGATAGGATTTTTCAGAAAATTGAAAAAACCGTAAAATGTCAAGAGTAAAGTGCCCTTACTTTAAACAATGTATCGTTCTAAATGCTTAATCCCTATGTAAAAAAGTTATTTAAGCAGGAATATGTTATTGAAAAAAATTAGAAAAATTTATTTTAGCCGTAAATCGAAAATAATGGATCGAGCGAATCGGTCGATTGCGCCGAGACGCGCTATGATGCAACAGACGAGCGATTGGAACGCCCGAATATTTTCAAAGTCCCAACGTACCGATCAAGAGTAAAGTACCATTTTCCTACATTAGATTTCGTTCTAAATGCTTAATCCCTATGTAAAAACGTTAGTTAAGCAAGAATATCGTATTTTTAAAAAAATCTAATGATAGGATTTCCCAGAAAATTGAAAAAACCGAAAAATGTCAAGAGTAAAGTGCCATTTTCTGACATTAGATTTCGTTCTAAATGCTTAATCCCTATGTAGAAACGTTAGTTAAGCAAGAATATCGTATTTTTAAAAAAATCTAATGATAGGATTTTTCAGAAAATTGAAAAAACCGTAAAATGTCAAGAGTAAAGTGCCCTTATTTTAAACAATGTATCGTTCTAAATGCTTAATCCCTATGTAAAAAAGTTATTTTAGCAGGAATATGTTATTGAAAAAAATTAGAAAAATTTATTTTAGCCGTAAATCGAAAATAATGGGGACACCGGAGCTGTTCGAAGCGCCGAGCGCGCCGCGTACGCCCGAATATTTTCAAAGTCCCAACGTACCGATCAAGAGTAAAGTACCATTTTCCTACATTAGATTTCGTTCTAAATGCTTAATCCCTATGTAAAAACGTTAGTTAAGCAAGAATATCGTATTTTAAAAAAAATCTAATGATAGGATTTTCCAGAAAATTGAAAAAACCGAAAAATGTCAAGAGTAAAGTGCCATTTTCTGACATTAGATTTCGTTCTAAATGCTTAATCCCTATGTAGAAACGTTAGTTAAGCAAGAATATCGTATTTTTAAAAAAATCTAATGATAGGATTTTTCAGAAAATTGAAAAAACCGTAAAATGTCAAGAGTAAAGTGCCCTTACTTTAAACAATGTATCGTTCTAAATGCTTAATCCCTATGTAAAAAAGTTATTTAAGCAGGAATATGTTATTGAAAAAAATTAGAAAAATTTATTTTAGCCGTAAATCGAAAATAATGGATCGAGCGAATCGGTCGATTGCGCCGAGACGCGCTATGATGCAACAGACGAGCGATTGGAACGCCCGAATATTTTCAAAGTCCCAACGTACCGATCAAGAGTAAAGTACCATTTTCCTACATTAGATTTCGTTCTAAATGCTTAATCCCTATGTAAAAACGTTAGTTAAGCAAGAATATCGTATTTTTAAAAAAATCTAATGATAGGATTTCCCAGAAAATTGAAAAAACCGAAAAATGTCAAGAGTAAAGTGCCATTTTCTGACATTAGATTTCGTTCTAAATGCTTAATCCCTATGTAGAAACGTTAGTTAAGCAAGAATATCGTATTTTTAAAAAAATCTAATGATAGGATTTTTCAGAAAATTGAAAAAACCGTAAAATGTCAAGAGTAAAGTGCCCTTACTTTAAACAATGTATCGTTCTAAATGCTTAATCCCTATGTAAAAAAGTTATTTAAGCAGGAATATGTTATTGAAAAAAATTAGAAAAATTTATTTTAGCCGTAAATCGAAAATAATGGATCGAGCGAATCGGTCGATTGCGCCGAGACGCGCTATGATGCAACAGACGAGCGATTGGAACGCCCGAATATTTTCAAAGTCCCAACGTACCGATCAAGAGTAAAGTACCATTTTCCTACATTAGATTTCGTTCTAAATGCTTAATCCCTATGTAAAAACGTTAGTTAAGCAAGAATATCGTATTTTTAAAAAAATCTAATGATAGGATTTTCCAGAAAATTGAAAAAACCGAAAAATGTCAAGAGTAAAGTGCCATTTTCTGACATTAAATTTCGTTCTAAATGCTTAATCCCTATGTAGAAACGTTAGTTAAGCAAGAATATCGTATTTTTAAAAAAATCTAATGATAGGATTTTTCAGAAAATTGAAAAAACCGTAAAATGTCAAGAGTAAAGTGCCCTTATTTTAAACAATGTATCGTTCTAAATGCTTAATCCCTATGTAAAAAAGTTATTTTAGCAGGAATATGTTATTGAAAAAAATTAGAAAAATTTATTTTAGCCGTAAATCGAAAATAATGGGGACACCGGAGCTGTTCGAAGCGCCGAGCGCGCCGCGTACGCCCGAATATTTTCAAAGTCCCAACGTACCGATCAAGAGTAAAGTACCATTTTCCTACATTAGATTTCGTTCTAAATGCTTAATCCCTATGTAAAAACGTTAGTTAAGCAAGAATATCGTATTTTAAAAAAAATCTAATGATTGGATTTTCCAGAAAATTGAAAAAACCGAAAAATGTCAAGAGTAAAGTGCCATTTTCTGACATTAGATTTCGTTCTAAATGCTTAATCCCTATGTAGAAACGTTAGTTAAGCAAGATTATCGTATTTTTAAAAAAATCTAATGATAGGATTTTCCAGAAAATTGAAAAAACCGTAAAATGTCAAGAGTAAAGTGCCCTTACTTTAAACAATGTATCGTTCTAAATGCTTAATCCCTATGTAAAAAAGTTATTTAAGCAGGAATATGTTATTGAAAAAAATTAGAAAAATTTATTTTAGCCGTAAATCGAAAATAATGGATCGAGCGAATCGGTCGATTGCGCCGAGACGCGCTATGATGCAACAGACGAGCGATTGGAGCGCCCGAATATTTTCAAAGTCCCAACGTACCGATCAAGAGTAAAGTACCATTTTCCTACATTAGATTTCGTTCTAAATGCTTAATCCCTATGTAAAAACGTTAGTTAAGCAAGAATATCGTATTTTTAAAAAAATCTAATGATAGGATTTCCCAGAAAATTGAAAAAACCGAAAAATGTCAAGAGTAAAGTGCCATTTTCTGACATTAGATTTCGTTCTAAATGCTTAATCCCTATGTAGAAACGTTAGTTAAGCAAGAATATCGTATTTTTAAAAAAATCTAATGATAGGATTTTTCAGAAAATTGAAAAAACCGTAAAATGTCAAGAGTAAAGTGCCCTTACTTTAAACAATGTATCGTTCTAAATGCTTAATCCCTATGTAAAAAAGTTATTTAAGCAGGAATATGTTATTGAAAAAAATTAGAAAAATTTATTTTAGCCGTAAATCGAAAATAATGGATCGAGCGAATCGGTCGATTGCGCCGAGACGCGCTATGATGCAACAGACGAGCGATTGGAACGCCCGAATATTTTCAAAGTCCCAACGTACCGATCAAGAGTAAAGTACCATTTTCCTACATTAGGTTTCGTTCTAAATGCTTAATCCCTATGTAAAAACGTTAGTTAAGCAAGAATATCGTATTTTTAAAAAAATCTAATGATAGTATTTCCCAGAAAATTGAAAAAACCGAAAAATGTCAAGAGTAAAGTGCCATTTTCTGACATTAGATTTCGTTCTAAATGCTTAATCCCTATGTAGAAACGTTAGTTAAGCAAGAATATCGTATTTTTAAAAAAATCTAATGATAGGATTTTTAAGAAAATTGAAAAAACCGTAAAATGTCAAGAGTAAAGTGCCCTTACTTTAAACAATGTATCGTTCTAAATGCTTAATCCCTATGTAAAAAAGTTATTTAAGCAGGAATATGTTATTGAAAGAAATTAGAAAAATTTATTTTAGCCGTAAATCGAAAATAATGGATCGAGCGAATCGGTCGATTGCGCCGAGACGCGCTATGATGCAACAGACGAGCGATTGGAACGCCCGAATATTTTCAAAGTCCCAACGTACCGATCAAGAGTAAAGTACCATTTTCCTACATTAGATTTCGTTCTAAATGCTTAATCCCTATGTAAAAACGTTAGTTAAGCAAGAATATCGTATTTTTAAAAAAATCTAATGATAGGATTTTCCAGAAAATTGAAAAAACCGAAAAATGTCAAGAGTAAAGTGCCATTTTCTGACATTAGATTTCGTTCTAAATGCTTAATCCCTATGTAGAAACGTTAGTTAAGCAAGAATATCGTATTTTTAAAAAAATCTAATGATAGGATTTTTCAGAAAATTGAAAAAACCGTAAAATGTCAAGAGTAAAGTGCCCTTACTTTAAACAATGTATCGTTCTAAATGCTTAATCCCTATGTAAAAAAGTTATTTAAGCAGGAATATGTTATTGAAAGAAATTAGAAAAATTTATTTTAGCCGTAAATCGAAAATAATGGATCGAGCGAATCGGTCGATTGCGCCGAGACGCGCTATGATGCAACAGACGAGCGATTGGAACGCCCGAATATTTTCAAAGTCCCAACGTACCGATCAAGAGTAAAGTACCATTTTCCTACATTAGATTTCGTTCTAAATGCTTAATCCCTATGTAAAAACGTTAGTTAAGCAAGAATATCGTATTTTTAAAAAAATCTAATGATAGGATTTTCCAGAAAATTGAAAAAACCGAAAAATGTCAAGAGTAAAGTGCCATTTTCTGACATTAGATTTCGTTCTAAATGCTTAATCCCTATGTAGAAACGTTAGTTAAGCAAGAATATCGTATTTTTAAAAAAATCTAATGATAGGATTTTTCAGAAAATTGAAAAAACCGTAAAATGTCAAGAGTAAAGTGCCCTTATTTTAAACAATGTATCGTTCTAAATGCTTAATCCCTATGTAAAAAAGTTATTTTAGCAGGAATATGTTATTGAAAAAAATTAGAAAAATTTATTTTAGCCGTAAATCGAAAATAATGGGGACACCGGAGCTGTTCGAAGCGCCGAGCGCGCCGCGTACGCCCGAATATTTTCAAAGTCCCAACGTACCGATCAAGAGTAAAGTACCATTTTCCTACATTAGGTTTCGTTCTAAATGCTTAATCCCTATGTAAAAACGTTAGTTAAGCAAGAATATCGTATTTTTAAAAAAATCTAATGATAGGATTTCCCAGAAAATTGAAAAAACCGAAAAATGTCAAGAGTAAAGTGCCATTTTCTGACATTAGATTTCGTTCTAAATGCTTAATCCCTATGTAGAAACGTTAGCTAAGCAAGAATATCGTATTTTTAAAAAAATCTAATGATAGGATTTCCCAGAAAATTGAAAAAACCGAAAAATGTCAAGAGTAAAGTGCCATTTTCTGACATTAGATTTCGTTCTAAATGCTTAATCCCTATGTAGAAACGTTAGTTAAGCAAGAATATCGTATTTTTAAAAAAATCTAATGATAGGATTTTTCAGAAAATTGAAAAAACCGTAAAATGTCAAGAGTAAAGTGCCCTTATTTTAAACAATGTATCGTTCTAAATGCTTAATCCCTATGTAAAAAAGTTATTTAAGCAGGAATATGTTATTGAAAAAAATTAGAAAAATTTATTTTAGCCGTAAATCGAAAATAATGGATCGAGCGAATCGGTCGATTGCGCCGAGACGCGCTATGATGCAACAGACGAGCGATTGGAACGCCCGAATATTTTCAAAGTCCCAACGTACCGATCAAGAGTAAAGTACCATTTTCCTACATTAGATTTCGTTCTAAATGCTTAATCCCTATGTAAAAACGTTAGTTAAGCAAGAATATCGTATTTTTAAAAAAATCTAATGATAGGATTTTCCAGAAAATTGAAAAAACCGAAAAATGTCAAGAGTAAAGTGCCATTTTCTGACATTAGATTTCGTTCTAAATGCTTAATCCCTATGTAGAAACGTTAGTTAAGCAAGAATATCGTATTTTTAAAAAAATCTAATGATAGGATTTTTCAGAAAATTGAAAAAACCGTAAAATGTCAAGAGTAAAGTGCCCTTATTTTAAACAATGTATCGTTCTAAATGCTTAATCCCTATGTAAAAAAGTTATTTTAGCAGGAATATGTTATTGAAAAAAATTAGAAAAATTTATTTTAGCCGTAAATCGAAAATAATGGGGACACCGGAGCTGTTCGAAGCGCCGAGCGCGCCGCGTACGCCCGAATATTTTCAAAGTCCCAACGTACCGATCAAGAGTAAAGTACCATTTTCCTACATTAGATTTCGTTCTAAATGCTTAATCCCTATGTAAAAACGTTAGTTAAGCAAGAATATCGTATTTTAAAAAAAATCTAATGATAGGATTTTCCAGAAAATTGAAAAAACCGAAAAATGTCAAGAGTAAAGTGCCATTTTCTGACATTAGATTTCGTTCTAAATGCTTAATCCCTATGTAGAAACGTTAGTTAAGCAAGATTATCGTATTTTTAAAAAAATCTAATGATAGGATTTTTCAGAAAATTGAAAAAACCGTAAAATGTCAAGAGTAAAGTGCCCTTACTTTAAACAATGTATCGTTCTAAATGCTTAATCCCTATGTAAAAAAGTTATTTAAGCAGGAATATGTTATTGAAAAAAATTAGAAAAATTTATTTTAGCCGTAAATCGAAAATAATGGATCGAGCGAATCGGTCGATTGCGCCGAGACGCGCTATGATGCAACAGACGAGCGATTGGAACGCCCGAATATTTTCAAAGTCCCAACGTACCGATCAAGAGTAAAGTACCATTTTCCTACATTAGATTTCGTTCTAAATGCTTAATCCCTATGTAAAAACGTTAGTTAAGCAAGAATATCGTATTTTTAAAAAAATCTAATGATAGGATTTCCCAGAAAATTGAAAAAACCGAAAAATGTCAAGAGTAAAGTGCCATTTTCTGACATTAGATTTCGTTCTAAATGCTTAATCCCTATGTAGAAACGTTAGTTAAGCAAGAATATCGTATTTTTAAAAAAATCTAATGATAGGATTTTTCAGAAAATTGAAAAAACCGTAAAATGTCAAGAGTAAAGTGCCCTTACTTTAAACAATGTATCGTTCTAAATGCTTAATCCCTATGTAAAAAAGTTATTTAAGCAGGAATATGTTATTGAAAGAAATTAGAAAAATTTATTTTAGCCGTAAATCGAAAATAATGGATCGAGCGAATCGGTCGATTGCGCCGAGACGCGCTATGATGCAACAGACGAGCGATTGGAACGCCCGAATATTTTCAAAGTCCCAACGTACCGATCAAGAGTAAAGTACCATTTTCCTACATTAGATTTCGTTCTAAATGCTTAATCCCTATGTAAAAACGTTAGTTAAGCAAGAATATCGTATTTTTAAAAAAATCTAATGATAGGATTTCCCAGAAAATTGAAAAAACCGAAAAATGTCAAGAGTAAAGTGCCATTTTCTGACATTAGATTTCGTTCTAAATGCTTAATCCCTATGTAGAAACGTTAGTTAAGCAAGAATATCGTATTTTTAAAAAAATCTAATGATAGGATTTTTCAGAAAATTGAAAAAACCGTAAAATGTCAAGAGTAAAGTGCCCTTACTTTAAACAATGTATCGTTCTAAATGCTTAATCCCTATGTAAAAAAGTTATTTTAGCAGGAATATGTTATTGAAAAAAATTAGAAAAATTTATTTTAGCCGTAAATCGAAAATAATGGATCGAGCGAATCGGTCGATTGCGCCGAGACGCGCTATGATGCAACAGACGAGCGATTGGAACGCCCGAATATTTTCAAAGTCCCAACGTACCGATCAAGAGTAAAGTACCATTTTCCTACATTAGATTTCGTTCTAAATGCTTAATCCCTATGTAAAAACGTTAGTTAAGCAAGAATATCGTATTTTTAAAAAAATCTAATGATAGGATTTTCCAGAAAATTGAAAAAACCGAAAAATGTCAAGAGTAAAGTGCCATTTTCTGACATTAGATTTCGTTCTAAATGCTTAATCCCTATGTAGAAACGTTAGCTAAGCAAGAATATCGTATTTTTAAAAAAATCTAATGATAGGATTTTTCAGAAAATTGAAAAAACCGTAAAATGTCAAGAGTAAAGTGCCCTTATTTTAAACAATGTATCGTTCTAAATGCTTAATCCCTATGTAAAAAAGTTATTTAAGCAGGAATATGTTATTGAAAGAAATTAGAAAAATTTATTTTAGCCGTAAATCGAAAATAATGGATCGAGCGAATCGGTCGATTGCGCCGAGACGCGCTATGATGCAACAGACGAGCGATTGGAACGCCCGAATATTTTCAAAGTCCCAACGTACCGATCAAGAGTAAAGTACCATTTTCCTACATTAGATTTCGTTCTAAATGCTTTATCCCTATGTAAAAACGTTAGTTAAGCAAGAATATCGTATTTTTAAAAAAATCTAATGATAGGATTTCCCAGAAAATTGAAAAAACCGAAAAATGTCAAGAGTAAAGTGCCATTTTCTGACATTAGATTTCGTTCTAAATGCTTAATCCCTATGTAGAAACGTTAGTTAAGCAAGAATATCGTATTTTTAAAAAAATCTAATGATAGGATTTTTCAGAAAATTGAAAAAACCGTAAAATGTCAAGAGTAAAGTGCCCTTATTTTAAACAATGTATCGTTCTAAATGCTTAATCCCTATGTAAAAAAGTTATTTTAGCAGGAATATGTTATTGAAAAAAATTAGAAAAATTTATTTTAGCCGTAAATCGAAAATAATGGGGACACCGGAGCTGTTCGAAGCGCCGAGCGCGCCGCGTACGCCCGAATATTTTCAAAGTCCCAACGTACCGATCAAGAGTAAAGTACCATTTTCCTACATTAGATTTCGTTCTAAATGCTTAATCCCTATGTAAAAACGTTAGTTAAGCAAGAATATCGTATTTTAAAAAAAATCTAATGATAGGATTTTCCAGAAAATTGAAAAAACCGAAAAATGTCAAGAGTAAAGTGCCATTTTCTGACATTAGATTTCGTTCTAAATGCTTAATCCCTATGTAGAAACGTTAGTTAAGCAAGAATATCGTATTTTTAAAAAAATCTAATGATAGGATTTTTCAGAAAATTGAAAAAACCGTAAAATGTCAAGAGTAAAGTGCCCTTACTTTAAACAATGTATCGTTCTAAATGCTTAATCCCTATGTAAAAAAGTTATTTAAGCAGGAATATGTTATTGAAAAAAATTAGAAAAATTTATTTTAGCCGTAAATCGAAAATAATGGATCGAGCGAATCGGTCGATTGCGCCGAGACGCGCTATGATGCAACAGACGAGCGATTGGAGCGCCCGAATATTTTCAAAGTCCCAACGTACCGATCAAGAGTAAAGTACCATTTTCCTACATTAGATTTCGTTCTAAATGCTTAATCCCTATGTAAAAACGTTAGTTAAGCAAGAATATCGTATTTTTAAAAAAATCTAATGATAGGATTTCCCAGAAAATTGAAAAAACCGAAAAATGTCAAGAGTAAAGTGCCATTTTCTGACATTAGATTTCGTTCTAAATGCTTAATCCCTATGTAGAAACGTTAGTTAAGCAAGAATATCGTATTTTTAAAAAAATCTAATGATAGGATTTTTCAGAAAATTGAAAAAACCGTAAAATGTCAAGAGTAAAGTGCCCTTACTTTAAACAATGTATCGTTCTAAATGCTTAATCCCTATGTAAAAAAGTTATTTAAGCAGGAATATGTTATTGAAAAAAATTAGAAAAATTTATTTTAGCCGTAAATCGAAAATAATGGATCGAGCGAATCGGTCGATTGCGCCGAGACGCGCTATGATGCAACAGACGAGCGATTGGAACGCCCGAATATTTTCAAAGTCCCAACGTACCGATCAAGAGTAAAGTACCATTTTCCTACATTAGATTTCGTTCTAAATGCTTAATCCCTATGTAAAAACGTTAGTTAAGCAAGAATATCGTATTTTTAAAAAAATCTAATGATAGGATTTCCCAGAAAATTGAAAAAACCGAAAAATGTCAAGAGTAAAGTGCCATTTTCTGACATTAGATTTCGTTCTAAATGCTTAATCCCTATGTAGAAACGTTAGCTAAGCAAGAATATCGTATTTTTAAAAAAATCTAATGATAGGATTTTTCAGAAAATTGAAAAAACCGTAAAATGTCAAGAGTAAAGTGCCCTTATTTTAAACAATGTATCGTTCTAAATGCTTAATCCCTATGTAAAAAAGTTATTTTAGCAGGAATATGTTATTGAAAAAAATTAGAAAAATTTATTTTAGCCGTAAATCGAAAATAATGGGGACACCGGAGCTGTTCGAAGCGCCGAGCGCGCCGCGTACGCCCGAATATTTTCAAAGTCCCAACGTACCGATCAAGAGTAAAGTACCATTTTCCTACATTAGATTTCGTTCTAAATACTTAATCCCTATGTAGAAACGTTAGTTAAGCAAGAATATCGTATTTTTAAAAAAATCTAATGATAGGATTTTTCAGAAAATTGAAAAAACCGTAAAATGTCAAGAGTAAAGTGCCCTTACTTTAAACAATGTATCGTTCTAAATGCTTAATCCCTATGTAAAAAAGTTATTTTAGCAGGAATATGTTATTGAAAAAAATTAGAAAAATTTATTTTAGCCGTAAATCGAAAATAATGGATCGAGCGAATCGGTCGATTGCGCCGAGACGCGCTATGATGCAACAGACGAGCGATTGGAACGCCCGAATATTTTCAAAGTCCCAACGTACCGATCAAGAGTAAAGTACCATTTTCCTACATTAGATTTCGTTCTAAATGCTTAATCCCTATGTAAAAACGTTAGTTAAGCAAGAATATCGTATTTTTAAAAAAATCTAATGATAGGATTTTCCAGAAAATTGAAAAAACCGAAAAATGTCAAGAGTAAAGTGCCATTTTCTGACATTAGATTTCGTTCTAAATGCTTAATCCCTATGTAGAAACGTTAGCTAAGCAAGAATATCGTATTTTTAAAAAAATCTAATGATAGGATTTTTCAGAAAATTGAAAAAACCGTAAAATGTCAAGAGTAAAGTGCCCTTATTTTAAACAATGTATCGTTCTAAATGCTTAATCCCTATGTAAAAAAGTTATTTAAGCAGGAATATGTTATTGAAAGAAATTAGAAAAATTTATTTTAGCCGTAAATCGAAAATAATGGATCGAGCGAATCGGTCGATTGCGCCGAGACGCGCTATGATGCAACAGACGAGCGATTGGAACGCCCGAATATTTTCAAAGTCCCAACGTACCGATCAAGAGTAAAGTACCATTTTCCTACATTAGATTTCGTTCTAAATGCTTAATCCCTATGTAAAAACGTTAGTTAAGCAAGAATATCGTATTTTTAAAAAAATCTAATGATAGGATTTCCCAGAAAATTGAAAAAACCGAAAAATGTCAAGAGTAAAGTGCCATTTTCTGACATTAGATTTCGTTCTAAATGCTTAATCCCTATGTAGAAACGTTAGTTAAGCAAGAATATCGTATTTTTAAAAAAATCTAATGATAGGATTTTTCAGAAAATTGAAAAAACCGTAAAATGTCAAGAGTAAAGTGCCCTTATTTTAAACAATGTATCGTTCTAAATGCTTAATCCCTATGTAAAAAAGTTATTTTAGCAGGAATATGTTATTGAAAAAAATTAGAAAAATTTATTTTAGCCGTAAATCGAAAATAATGGGGACACCGGAGCTGTTCGAAGCGCCGAGCGCGCCGCGTACGCCCGAATATTTTCAAAGTCCCAACGTACCGATCAAGAGTAAAGTACCATTTTCCTACATTAGATTTCGTTCTAAATGCTTAATCCCTATGTAAAAACGTTAGTTAAGCAAGAATATCGTATTTTAAAAAAAATCTAATGATAGGATTTTCCAGAAAATTGAAAAAACCGAAAAATGTCAAGAGTAAAGTGCCATTTTCTGACATTAGATTTCGTTCTAAATGCTTAATCCCTATGTAGAAACGTTAGTTAAGCAAGAATATCGTATTTTTAAAAAAATCTAATGATAGGATTTTTCAGAAAATTGAAAAAACCGTAAAATGTCAAGAGTAAAGTGCCCTTACTTTAAACAATGTATCGTTCTAAATGCTTAATCCCTATGTAAAAAAGTTATTTAAGCAGGAATATGTTATTGAAAAAAATTAGAAAAATTTATTTTAGCCGTAAATCGAAAATAATGGATCGAGCGAATCGGTCGATTGCGCCGAGACGCGCTATGATGCAACAGACGAGCGATTGGAGCGCCCGAATATTTTCAAAGTCCCAACGTACCGATCAAGAGTAAAGTACCATTTTCCTACATTAGATTTCGTTCTAAATGCTTAATCCCTATGTAAAAACGTTAGTTAAGCAAGAATATCGTATTTTTAAAAAAATCTAATGATAGGATTTCCCAGAAAATTGAAAAAACCGAAAAATGTCAAGAGTAAAGTGCCATTTTCTGACATTAGATTTCGTTCTAAATGCTTAATCCCTATGTAGAAACGTTAGTTAAGCAAGAATATCGTATTTTTAAAAAAATCTAATGATAGGATTTTTCAGAAAATTGAAAAAACCGTAAAATGTCAAGAGTAAAGTGCCCTTACTTTAAACAATGTATCGTTCTAAATGCTTAATCCCTATGTAAAAAAGTTATTTAAGCAGGAATATGTTATTGAAAAAAATTAGAAAAATTTATTTTAGCCGTAAATCGAAAATAATGGATCGAGCGAATCGGTCGATTGCGCCGAGACGCGCTATGATGCAACAGACGAGCGATTGGAACGCCCGAATATTTTCAAAGTCCCAACGTACCGATCAAGAGTAAAGTACCATTTTCCTACATTAGATTTCGTTCTAAATGCTTAATCCCTATGTAAAAACGTTAGTTAAGCAAGAATATCGTATTTTTAAAAAAATCTAATGATAGGATTTCCCAGAAAATTGAAAAAACCGAAAAATGTCAAGAGTAAAGTGCCATTTTCTGACATTAGATTTCGTTCTAAATGCTTAATCCCTATGTAGAAACGTTAGCTAAGCAAGAATATCGTATTTTTAAAAAAATCTAATGATAGGATTTTTCAGAAAATTGAAAAAACCGTAAAATGTCAAGAGTAAAGTGCCCTTATTTTAAACAATGTATCGTTCTAAATGCTTAATCCCTATGTAAAAAAGTTATTTTAGCAGGAATATGTTATTGAAAAAAATTAGAAAAATTTATTTTAGCCGTAAATCGAAAATAATGGGGACACCGGAGCTGTTCGAAGCGCCGAGCGCGCCGCGTACGCCCGAATATTTTCAAAGTCCCAACGTACCGATCAAGAGTAAAGTACCATTTTCCTACATTAGATTTCGTTCTAAATACTTAATCCCTATGTAAAAACGTTAGTTAAGCAAGAATATCGTATTTTTAAAAAAATCTAATGATAGGATTTTCCAGAAAATTGAAAAAACCGAAAAATGTCAAGAGTAAAGTGCCATTTTCTGACATTAGATTTCGTTCTAAATGCTTAATCCCTATGTAGAAACGTTAGTTAAGCAAGAATATCGTATTCTTAAAAAAATCTAATGATAGGATTTTTCAGAAAATTGAAAAAACCGTAAAATGTCAAGAGTAAAGTGCCCTTATTTTAAACAATGTATCGTTCTAAATGCTTAATCCCTATGTAAAAAAGTTATTTAAGCAAGAATATGTTATTGAATAAAATGAGAAAAATTTATTTTAGCCGTAAATCGAAAATAATGGATCGAGCGAATCGGTCGATTGCGCCGAGACGCGCTATGATGCAACAGACGAGCGATTGGAACGCCCGAATATTTTCAAAGTCCCAACGTACCGATCAAGAGTAAAGTACCATTTTCCTACATTAGATTTCGTTCTAAATGCTTAATCCCTATGTAAAAACGTTAGTTAAGCAAGAATATCGTATTTTTAAAAAAATCTAATGATAGGATTTCCCAGAAAATTGAAAAAACCGAAAAATGTCAAGAGTAAAGTGCCATTTTCTGACATTAGATTTCGTTCTAAATGCTTAATCCCTATGTAGAAACGTTAGTTAAGCAAGAATATCGTATTTTTAAAAAAATCTAATGATAGGATTTTTCAGAAAATTGAAAAAACCGTAAAATGTCAAGAGTAAAGTGCCCTTATTTTAAACAATGTATCGTTCTAAATGCTTAATCCCTATGTAAAAAAGTTATTTAAGCAGGAATATGTTATTGAAAAAAATTAGAAAAATTTATTTTAGCCGTAAATCGAAAATAATGGATCGAGCGAATCGGTCGATTGCGCCGAGACGCGCTATGATGCAACAGACGAGCGATTGGAACGCCCGAATATTTTCAAAGTCCCAACGTACCGATCAAGAGTAAAGTACCATTTTCCTACATTAGATTTCGTTCTAAATGCTTAATCCCTATGTAAAAACGTTAGTTAAGCAAGAATATCGTATTTTTAAAAAAATCTAATGATAGGATTTTCCAGAAAATTGAAAAAACCGAAAAATGTCAAGAGTAAAGTGCCATTTTCTGACATTAGATTTCGTTCTAAATGCTTAATCCCTATGTAGAAACGTTAGTTAAGCAAGAATATCGTATTTTTAAAAAAATCTAATGATAGGATTTTTCAGAAAATTGAAAAAACCGTAAAATGTCAAGAGTAAAGTGCCCTTATTTTAAACAATGTATCGTTCTAAATGCTTAATCCCTATGTAAAAAAGTTATTTTAGCAGGAATATGTTATTGAAAAAAATTAGAAAAATTTATTTTAGCCGTAAATCGAAAATAATGGGGACACCGGAGCTGTTCGAAGCGCCGAGCGCGCCGCGTACGCCCGAATATTTTCAAAGTCCCAACGTACCGATCAAGAGTAAAGTACCATTTTCCTACATTAGATTTCGTTCTAAATGCTTAATCCCTATGTAAAAACGTTAGTTAAGCAAGAATATCGTATTTTAAAAAAAATCTAATGATAGGATTTTCCAGAAAATTGAAAAAACCGAAAAATGTCAAGAGTAAAGTGCCATTTTCTGACATTAGATTTCGTTCTAAATGCTTAATCCCTATGTAGAAACGTTAGTTAAGCAAGATTATCGTATTTTTAAAAAAATCTAATGATAGGATTTTTCAGAAAATTGAAAAAACCGTAAAATGTCAAGAGTAAAGTGCCCTTACTTTAAACAATGTATCGTTCTAAATGCTTAATCCCTATGTAAAAAAGTTATTTAAGCAGGAATATGTTATTGAAAAAAATTAGAAAAATTTATTTTAGCCGTAAATCGAAAATAATGGATCGAGCGAATCGGTCGATTGCGCCGAGACGCGCTATGATGCAACAGACGAGCGATTGGAACGCCCGAATATTTTCAAAGTCCCAACGTACCGATCAAGAGTAAAGTACCATTTTCCTACATTAGATTTCGTTCTAAATGCTTAATCCCTATGTAAAAACGTTAGTTAAGCAAGAATATCGTATTTTTAAAAAAATCTAATGATAGGATTTCCCAGAAAATTGAAAAAACCGAAAAATGTCAAGAGTAAAGTGCCATTTTCTGACATTAGATTTCGTTCTAAATGCTTAATCCCTATGTAGAAACGTTAGTTAAGCAAGAATATCGTATTTTTAAAAAAATCTAATGATAGGATTTTTCAGAAAATTGAAAAGCCGTAAAATGTCAAGAGTAAAGTGCCCTTACTTTAAACAATGTATCGTTCTAAATGCTTAATCCCAATGTAAAAAAGTTATTTAAGCAGGAATATGTTATTGAAAGAAATTAGAAAAATTTATTTTAGCCGTAAATCGAAAATAATGGATCGAGCGAATCGGTCGATTGCGCCGAGACGCGCTATGATGCAACAGACGAGCGATTGGAACGCCCGAATATTTTCAAAGTCCCAACGTACCGATCAAGAGTAAAGTACCATTTTCCTACATTAGATTTCGTTCTAAATGCTTAATCCCTATGTAAAAACGTTAGTTAAGCAAGAATATCGTATTTTTAAAAAAATCTAATGATAGGATTTCCCAGAAAATTGAAAAAACCGAAAAATGTCAAGAGTAAAGTGCCATTTTCTGACATTAGATTTCGTTCTAAATGCTTAATCCCTATGTAGAAACGTTAGTTAAGCAAGAATATCGTATTTTTAAAAAAATCTAATGATAGGATTTTTCAGAAAATTGAAAAAACCGTAAAATGTCAAGAGTAAAGTGCCCTTATTTTAAACAATGTATCGTTCTAAATGCTTAATCCCTATGTAAAAAAGTTATTTTAGCAGGAATATGTTATTGAAAAAAATTAGAAAAATTTATTTTAGCCGTAAATCGAAAATAATGGATCGAGCGAATCGGTCGATTGCGCCGAGACGCGCTATGATGCAACAGACGAGCGATTGGAACGCCCGAATATTTTCAAAGTCCCAACGTACCGATCAAGAGTAAAGTACCATTTTCCTACATTAGATTTCGTTCTAAATGCTTAATCCCTATGTAAAAACGTTAGTTAAGCAAGAATATCGTATTTTTAAAAAAATCTAATGATAGGATTTTCCAGAAAATTGAAAAAACCGAAAAATGTCAAGAGTAAAGTGCCATTTTCTGACATTAGATTTCGTTCTAAATGCTTAATCCCTATGTAGAAACGTTAGCTAAGCAAGAATATCGTATTTTTAAAAAAATCTAATGATAGGATTTTTCAGAAAATTGAAAAAACCGTAAAATGTCAAGAGTAAAGTGCCCTTATTTTAAACAATGTATCGTTCTAAATGCTTAATCCCTATGTAAAAAAGTTATTTAAGCAGGAATATGTTATTGAAAGAAATTAGAAAAATTTATTTTAGCCGTAAATCGAAAATAATGGATCGAGCGAATCGGTCGATTGCGCCGAGACGCGCTATGATGCAACAGACGAGCGATTGGAACGCCCGAATATTTTCAAAGTCCCAACGTACCGATCAAGAGTAAAGTACCATTTTCCTACATTAGATTTCGTTCTAAATGCTTAATCCCTATGTAAAAACGTTAGTTAAGCAAGAATATCGTATTTTTAAAAAAATCTAATGATAGGATTTCCCAGAAAATTGAAAAAACCGAAAAATGTCAAGAGTAAAGTGCCATTTTCTGACATTAGATTTCGTTCTAAATGCTTAATCCCTATGTAGAAACGTTAGTTAAGCAAGAATATCGTATTTTTAAAAAAATCTAATGATAGGATTTTTCAGAAAATTGAAAAAACCGTAAAATGTCAAGAGTAAAGTGCCCTTATTTTAAACAATGTATCGTTCTAAATGCTTAATCCCTATGTAAAAAAGTTATTTTAGCAGGAATATGTTATTGAAAAAAATTAGAAAAATTTATTTTAGCCGTAAATCGAAAATAATGGGGACACCGGAGCTGTTCGAAGCGCCGAGCGCGCCGCGTACGCCCGAATATTTTCAAAGTCCCAACGTACCGATCAAGAGTAAAGTACCATTTTCCTACATTAGATTTCGTTCTAAATGCTTAATCCCTATGTAAAAACGTTAGTTAAGCAAGAATATCGTATTTTAAAAAAAATCTAATGATAGGATTTTCCAGAAAATTGAAAAAACCGAAAAATGTCAAGAGTAAAGTGCCATTTTCTGACATTAGATTTCGTTCTAAATGCTTAATCCCTATGTAGAAACGTTAGTTAAGCAAGAATATCGTATTTTTAAAAAAATCTAATGATAGGATTTTTCAGAAAATTGAAAAAACCGTAAAATGTCAAGAGTAAAGTGCCCTTACTTTAAACAATGTATCGTTCTAAATGCTTAATCCCTATGTAAAAAAGTTATTTAAGCAGGAATATGTTATTGAAAAAAATTAGAAAAATTTATTTTAGCCGTAAATCGAAAATAATGGATCGAGCGAATCGGTCGATTGCGCCGAGACGCGCTATGATGCAACAGACGAGCGATTGGAGCGCCCGAATATTTTCAAAGTCCCAACGTACCGATCAAGAGTAAAGTACCATTTTCCTACATTAGATTTCGTTCTAAATGCTTAATCCCTATGTAAAAACGTTAGTTAAGCAAGAATATCGTATTTTTAAAAAAATCTAATGATAGGATTTCCCAGAAAATTGAAAAAACCGAAAAATGTCAAGAGTAAAGTGCCATTTTCTGACATTAGATTTCGTTCTAAATGCTTAATCCCTATGTAGAAACGTTAGTTAAGCAAGAATATCGTATTTTTAAAAAAATCTAATGATAGGATTTTTCAGAAAATTGAAAAAACCGTAAAATGTCAAGAGTAAAGTGCCCTTACTTTAAACAATGTATCGTTCTAAATGCTTAATCCCTATGTAAAAAAGTTATTTAAGCAGGAATATGTTATTGAAAAAAATTAGAAAAATTTATTTTAGCCGTAAATCGAAAATAATGGATCGAGCGAATCGGTCGATTGCGCCGAGACGCGCTATGATGCAACAGACGAGCGATTGGAACGCCCGAATATTTTCAAAGTCCCAACGTACCGATCAAGAGTAAAGTACCATTTTCCTACATTAGATTTCGTTCTAAATGCTTAATCCCTATGTAAAAACGTTAGTTAAGCAAGAATATCGTATTTTTAAAAAAATCTAATGATAGGATTTTCCAGAAAATTGAAAAAACCGAAAAATGTCAAGAGTAAAGTGCCATTTTCTGACATTAGATTTCGTTCTAAATGCTTAATCCCTATGTAGAAACGTTAGTTAAGCAAGAATATCGTATTTTTAAAAAAATCTAATGATAGGATTTTTCAGAAAATTGAAAAAACCGTAAAATGTCAAGAGTAAAGTGCCCTTATTTTAAACAATGTATCGTTCTAAATGCTTAATCCCTATGTAAAAAAGTTATTTTAGCAGGAATATGTTATTGAAAAAAATTAGAAAAATTTATTTTAGCCGTAAATCGAAAATAATGGGGACACCGGAGCTGTTCGAAGCGCCGAGCGCGCCGCGTACGCCCGAATATTTTCAAAGTCCCAACGTACCGATCAAGAGTAAAGTACCATTTTCCTACATTAGATTTCGTTCTAAATGCTTAATCCCTATGTAAAAACGTTAGTTAAGCAAGAATATCGTATTTTAAAAAAAATCTAATGATAGGATTTTCCAGAAAATTGAAAAAACCGAAAAATGTCAAGAGTAAAGTGCCATTTTCTGACATTAGATTTCGTTCTAAATGCTTAATCCCTATGTAGAAACGTTAGTTAAGCAAGATTATCGTATTTTTAAAAAAATCTAATGATAGGATTTTTCAGAAAATTGAAAAAACCGTAAAATGTCAAGAGTAAAGTGCCCTTACTTTAAACAATGTATCGTTCTAAATGCTTAATCCCTATGTAAAAAAGTTATTTAAGCAGGAATATGTTATTGAAAAAAATTAGAAAAATTTATTTTAGCCGTAAATCGAAAATAATGGATCGAGCGAATCGGTCGATTGCGCCGAGACGCGCTATGATGCAACAGACGAGCGATTGGAACGCCCGAATATTTTCAAAGTCCCAACGTACCGATCAAGAGTAAAGTACCATTTTCCTACATTAGATTTCGTTCTAAATGCTTAATCCCTATGTAAAAACGTTAGTTAAGCAAGAATATCGTATTTTAAAAAAAATCTAATGATAGGATTTTCCAGAAAATTGAAAAAACCGAAAAATGTCAAGAGTAAAGTGCCATTTTCTGACATTAGATTTCGTTCTAAATGCTTAATCCCTATGTAGAAACGTTAGTTAAGCAAGATTATCGTATTTTTAAAAAAATCTAATGATAGGATTTTTCAGAAAATTGAAAAAACCGTAAAATGTCAAGAGTAAAGTGCCCTTACTTTAAACAATGTATCGTTCTAAATGCTTAATCCCTATGTAAAAAAGTTATTTAAGCAGGAATATGTTATTGAAAAAAATTAGAAAAATTTATTTTAGCCGTAAATCGAAAATAATGGATCGAGCGAATCGGTCGATTGCGCCGAGACGCGCTATGATGCAACAGACGAGCGATTGGAACGCCCGAATATTTTCAAAGTCCCAACGTACCGATCAAGAGTAAAGTACCATTTTCCTACATTAGGTTTCGTTCTAAATGCTTAATCCCTATGTAAAAACGTTAGTTAAGCAAGAATATCGTATTTTTAAAAAAATCTAATGATAGGATTTCCCAGAAAATTGAAAAAACCGAAAAATGTCAAGAGTAAAGTGCCATTTTCTGACATTAGATTTCGTTCTAAATGCTTAATCCCTATGTAGAAACGTTAGTTAAGCAAGAATATCGTATTTTTAAAAAAATCTAATGATAGGATTTATCAGAAAATTGAAAAAACCGTAAAATGTCAAGAGTAAAGTGCCCTTACTTTAAACAATGTATCGTTCTAAATGCTTAATCCCTATGTAAAAAAGTTATTTAAGCAGGAATATGTTATTGAAAGAAATTAGAAAAATTTATTTTAGCCGTAAATCGAAAATAATGGATCGAGCGAATCGGTCGATTGCGCCGAGACGCGCTATGATGCAACAGACGAGCGATTGGAACGCCCGAATATTTTCAAAGTCCCAACGTACCGATCAAGAGTAAAGTACCATTTTCCTACATTAGATTTCGTTCTAAATGCTTAATCCCTATGTAAAAACGTTAGTTAAGCAAGAATATCGTATTTTTAAAAAAATCTAATGATAGGATTTTCCAGAAAATTGAAAAAACCGAAAAATGTCAAGAGTAAAGTGCCATTTTCTGACATTAGATTTCGTTCTAAATGCTTAATCCCTATGTAGAAACGTTAGTTAAGCAAGAATATCGTATTTTTAAAAAAATCTAATGATAGGATTTTTCAGAAAATTGAAAAAACCGTAAAATGTCAAGAGTAAAGTGCCCTTACTTTAAACAATGTATCGTTCTAAATGCTTAATCCCTATGTAAAAAAGTTATTTAAGCAGGAATATGTTATTGAAAGAAATTAGAAAAATTTATTTTAGCCGTAAATCGAAAATAATGGATCGAGCGAATCGGTCGATTGCGCCGAGACGCGCTATGATGCAACAGACGAGCGATTGGAACGCCCGAATATTTTCAAAGTCCCAACGTACCGATCAAGAGTAAAGTACCATTTTCCTACATTAGATTTCGTTCTAAATGCTTAATCCCTATGTAAAAACGTTAGTTAAGCAAGAATATCGTATTTTTAAAAAAATCTAATGATAGGATTTTCCAGAAAATTGAAAAAACCGAAAAATGTCAAGAGTAAAGTGCCATTTTCTGACATTAGATTTCGTTCTAAATGCTTAATCCCTATGTAGAAACGTTAGTTAAGCAAGAATATCGTATTTTTAAAAAAATCTAATGATAGGATTTTTCAGAAAATTGAAAAAACCGTAAAATGTCAAGAGTAAAGTGCCCTTATTTTAAACAATGTATCGTTCTAAATGCTTAATCCCTATGTAAAAAAGTTATTTTAGCAGGAATATGTTATTGAAAAAAATTAGAAAAATTTATTTTAGCCGTAAATCGAAAATAATGGGGACACCGGAGCTGTTCGAAGCGCCGAGCGCGCCGCGTACGCCCGAATATTTTCAAAGTCCCAACGTACCGATCAAGAGTAAAGTACCATTTTCCTACATTAGGTTTCGTTCTAAATGCTTAATCCCTATGTAAAAACGTTAGTTAAGCAAGAATATCGTATTTTTAAAAAAATCTAATGATAGGATTTCCCAGAAAATTGAAAAAACCGAAAAATGTCAAGAGTAAAGTGCCATTTTCTGACATTAGATTTCGTTCTAAATGCTTAATCCCTATGTAGAAACGTTAGCTAAGCAAGAATATCGTATTTTTAAAAAAATCTAATGATAGGATTTTTCAGAAAATTGAAAAAACCGTAAAATGTCAAGAGTAAAGTGCCCTTATTTTAAACATTATATCGTTCTAAATGCTTAATCCCTATGTAAAAAAGTTATCTAAGCAAGAATATGTTATTGAATAAAATGAGAAAAATTTATTTTAGCCGTAAATCGAAAATAATGGATCGAGCGAATCGGTCGATTGCGCCGAGACGCGCTATGATGCAACAGACGAGCGATTGGAACGCCCGAATATTTTCAAAGTCCCAACGTACCGATCAAGAGTAAAGTACCATTTTCCTACATTAGATTTCGTTCTAAATGCTTAATCCCTATGTAAAAACGTTAGTTAAGCAAGAATATCGTATTTTTAAAAAAATCTAATGATAGGATTTCCCAGAAAATTGAAAAAACCGAAAAATGTCAAGAGTAAAGTGCCATTTTCTGACATTAGATTTCGTTCTAAATGCTTAATCCCTATGTAGAAACGTTAGTTAAGCAAGAATATCGTATTTTTAAAAAAATCTAATGATAGGATTTTTCAGAAAATTGAAAAAACCGTAAAATGTCAAGAGTAAAGTGCCCTTACTTTAAACAATGTATCGTTCTAAATGCTTAATCCCAATGTAAAAAAGTTATTTAAGCAGGAATATGTTATTGAAAGAAATTAGAAAAATTTATTTTAGCCGTAAATCGAAAATAATGGATCGAGCGAATCGGTCGATTGCGCCGAGACGCGCTATGATGCAACAGACGAGCGATTGGAACGCCCGAATATTTTCAAAGTCCCAACGTACCGATCAAGAGTAAAGTACCATTTTCCTACATTAGATTTCGTTCTAAATGCTTAATCCCTATGTAAAAACGTTAGTTAAGCAAGAATATCGTATTTTTAAAAAAATCTAATGATAGGATTTCCCAGAAAATTGAAAAAACCGAAAAATGTCAAGAGTAAAGTGCCATTTTCTGACATTAGATTTCGTTCTAAATGCTTAATCCCTATGTAGAAACGTTAGTTAAGCAAGAATATCGTATTTTTAAAAAAATCTAATGATAGGATTTTTCAGAAAATTGAAAAAACCGTAAAATGTCAAGAGTAAAGTGCCCTTATTTTAAACAATGTATCGTTCTAAATGCTTAATCCCTATGTAAAAAAGTTATTTTAGCAGGAATATGTTATTGAAAAAAATTAGAAAAATTTATTTTAGCCGTAAATCGAAAATAATGGATCGAGCGAATCGGTCGATTGCGCCGAGACGCGCTATGATGCAACAGACGAGCGATTGGAACGCCCGAATATTTTCAAAGTCCCAACGTACCGATCAAGAGTAAAGTACCATTTTCCTACATTAGATTTCGTTCTAAATGCTTAATCCCTATGTAAAAACGTTAGTTAAGCAAGAATATCGTATTTTTAAAAAAATCTAATGATAGGATTTTCCAGAAAATTGAAAAAACCGAAAAATGTCAAGAGTAAAGTGCCATTTTCTGACATTAGATTTCGTTCTAAATGCTTAATCCCTATGTAGAAACGTTAGCTAAGCAAGAATATCGTATTTTTAAAAAAATCTAATGATAGGATTTTTCAGAAAATTGAAAAAACCGTAAAATGTCAAGAGTAAAGTGCCCTTATTTTAAACAATGTATCGTTCTAAATGCTTAATCCCTATGTAAAAAAGTTATTTAAGCAGGAATATGTTATTGAAAGAAATTAGAAAAATTTATTTTAGCCGTAAATCGAAAATAATGGATCGAGCGAATCGGTCGATTGCGCCGAGACGCGCTATGATGCAACAGACGAGCGATTGGAACGCCCGAATATTTTCAAAGTCCCAACGTACCGATCAAGAGTAAAGTACCATTTTCCTACATTAGATTTCGTTCTAAATGCTTAATCCCTATGTAAAAACGTTAGTTAAGCAAGAATATCGTATTTTTAAAAAAATCTAATGATAGGATTTCCCAGAAAATTGAAAAAACCGAAAAATGTCAAGAGTAAAGTGCCATTTTCTGACATTAGATTTCGTTCTAAATGCTTAATCCCTATGTAGAAACGTTAGTTAAGCAAGAATATCGTATTTTTAAAAAAATCTAATGATAGGATTTTTCAGAAAATTGAAAAAACCGTAAAATGTCAAGAGTAAAGTGCCCTTATTTTAAACAATGTATCGTTCTAAATGCTTAATCCCTATGTAAAAAAGTTATTTTAGCAGGAATATGTTATTGAAAAAAATTAGAAAAATTTATTTTAGCCGTAAATCGAAAATAATGGGGACACCGGAGCTGTTCGAAGCGCCGAGCGCGCCGCGTACGCCCGAATATTTTCAAAGTCCCAACGTACCGATCAAGAGTAAAGTACCATTTTCCTACATTAGATTTCGTTCTAAATGCTTAATCCCTATGTAAAAACGTTAGTTAAGCAAGAATATCGTATTTTAAAAAAAATCTAATGATAGGATTTTCCAGAAAATTGAAAAAACCGAAAAATGTCAAGAGTAAAGTGCCATTTTCTGACATTAGATTTCGTTCTAAATGCTTAATCCCTATGTAGAAACGTTAGTTAAGCAAGAATATCGTATTTTTAAAAAAATCTAATGATAGGATTTTTCAGAAAATTGAAAAAACCGTAAAATGTCAAGAGTAAAGTGCCCTTACTTTAAACAATGTATCGTTCTAAATGCTTAATCCCTATGTAAAAAAGTTATTTAAGCAGGAATATGTTATTGAAAAAAATTAGAAAAATTTATTTTAGCCGTAAATCGAAAATAATGGATCGAGCGAATCGGTCGATTGCGCCGAGACGCGCTATGATGCAACAGACGAGCGATTGGAGCGCCCGAATATTTTCAAAGTCCCAACGTACCGATCAAGAGTAAAGTACCATTTTCCTACATTAGATTTCGTTCTAAATGCTTAATCCCTATGTAAAAACGTTAGTTAAGCAAGAATATCGTATTTTTAAAAAAATCTAATGATAGGATTTCCCAGAAAATTGAAAAAACCGAAAAATGTCAAGAGTAAAGTGCCATTTTCTGACATTAGATTTCGTTCTAAATGCTTAATCCCTATGTAGAAACGTTAGTTAAGCAAGAATATCGTATTTTTAAAAAAATCTAATGATAGGATTTTTCAGAAAATTGAAAAAACCGTAAAATGTCAAGAGTAAAGTGCCCTTACTTTAAACAATGTATCGTTCTAAATGCTTAATCCCTATGTAAAAAAGTTATTTAAGCAGGAATATGTTATTGAAAAAAATTAGAAAAATTTATTTTAGCCGTAAATCGAAAATAATGGATCGAGCGAATCGGTCGATTGCGCCGAGACGCGCTATGATGCAACAGACGAGCGATTGGAACGCCCGAATATTTTCAAAGTCCCAACGTACCGATCAAGAGTAAAGTACCATTTTCCTACATTAGATTTCGTTCTAAATGCTTAATCCCTATGTAAAAACGTTAGTTAAGCAAGAATATCGTATTTTTAAAAAAATCTAATGATAGGATTTTCCAGAAAATTGAAAAAACCGAAAAATGTCAAGAGTAAAGTGCCATTTTCTGACATTAGATTTCGTTCTAAATGCTTAATCCCTATGTAGAAACGTTAGTTAAGCAAGAATATCGTATTTTTAAAAAAATCTAATGATAGGATTTTTCAGAAAATTGAAAAAACCGTAAAATGTCAAGAGTAAAGTGCCCTTATTTTAAACAATGTATCGTTCTAAATGCTTAATCCCTATGTAAAAAAGTTATTTTAGCAGGAATATGTTATTGAAAAAAATTAGAAAAATTTATTTTAGCCGTAAATCGAAAATAATGGGGACACCGGAGCTGTTCGAAGCGCCGAGCGCGCCGCGTACGCCCGAATATTTTCAAAGTCCCAACGTACCGATCAAGAGTAAAGTACCATTTTCCTACATTAGATTTCGTTCTAAATGCTTAATCCCTATGTAAAAACGTTAGTTAAGCAAGAATATCGTATTTTAAAAAAAATCTAATGATAGGATTTTCCAGAAAATTGAAAAAACCGAAAAATGTCAAGAGTAAAGTGCCATTTTCTGACATTAGATTTCGTTCTAAATGCTTAATCCCTATGTAGAAACGTTAGTTAAGCAAGATTATCGTATTTTTAAAAAAATCTAATGATAGGATTTTTCAGAAAATTGAAAAAACCGTAAAATGTCAAGAGTAAAGTGCCCTTACTTTAAACAATGTATCGTTCTAAATGCTTAATCCCTATGTAAAAAAGTTATTTAAGCAGGAATATGTTATTGAAAAAAATTAGAAAAATTTATTTTAGCCGTAAATCGAAAATAATGGATCGAGCGAATCGGTCGATTGCGCCGAGACGCGCTATGATGCAACAGACGAGCGATTGGAACGCCCGAATATTTTCAAAGTCCCAACGTACCGATCAAGAGTAAAGTACCATTTTCCTACATTAGATTTCGTTCTAAATGCTTAATCCCTATGTAAAAACGTTAGTTAAGCAAGAATATCGTATTTTAAAAAAAATCTAATGATAGGATTTTCCAGAAAATTGAAAAAACCGAAAAATGTCAAGAGTAAAGTGCCATTTTCTGACATTAGATTTCGTTCTAAATGCTTAATCCCTATGTAGAAACGTTAGTTAAGCAAGATTATCGTATTTTTAAAAAAATCTAATGATAGGATTTTTCAGAAAATTGAAAAAACCGTAAAATGTCAAGAGTAAAGTGCCCTTACTTTAAACAATGTATCGTTCTAAATGCTTAATCCCTATGTAAAAAAGTTATTTAAGCAGGAATATGTTATTGAAAAAAATTAGAAAAATTTATTTTAGCCGTAAATCGAAAATAATGGATCGAGCGAATCGGTCGATTGCGCCGAGACGCGCTATGATGCAACAGACGAGCGATTGGAACGCCCGAATATTTTCAAAGTCCCAACGTACCGATCAAGAGTAAAGTACCATTTTCCTACATTAGGTTTCGTTCTAAATGCTTAATCCCTATGTAAAAACGTTAGTTAAGCAAGAATATCGTATTTTTAAAAAAATCTAATGATAGGATTTCCCAGAAAATTGAAAAAACCGAAAAATGTCAAGAGTAAAGTGCCATTTTCTGACATTAGATTTCGTTCTAAATGCTTAATCCCTATGTAGAAACGTTAGTTAAGCAAGAATATCGTATTTTTAAAAAAATCTAATGATAGGATTTATCAGAAAATTGAAAAAACCGTAAAATGTCAAGAGTAAAGTGCCCTTACTTTAAACAATGTATCGTTCTAAATGCTTAATCCCTATGTAAAAAAGTTATTTAAGCAGGAATATGTTATTGAAAGAAATTAGAAAAATTTATTTTAGCCGTAAATCGAAAATAATGGATCGAGCGAATCGGTCGATTGCGCCGAGACGCGCTATGATGCAACAGACGAGCGATTGGAACGCCCGAATATTTTCAAAGTCCCAACGTACCGATCAAGAGTAAAGTACCATTTTCCTACATTAGATTTCGTTCTAAATGCTTAATCCCTATGTAAAAACGTTAGTTAAGCAAGAATATCGTATTTTTAAAAAAATCTAATGATAGGATTTTCCAGAAAATTGAAAAAACCGAAAAATGTCAAGAGTAAAGTGCCATTTTCTGACATTAGATTTCGTTCTAAATGCTTAATCCCTATGTAGAAACGTTAGTTAAGCAAGAATATCGTATTTTTAAAAAAATCTAATGATAGGATTTTTCAGAAAATTGAAAAAACCGTAAAATGTCAAGAGTAAAGTGCCCTTACTTTAAACAATGTATCGTTCTAAATGCTTAATCCCTATGTAAAAAAGTTATTTAAGCAGGAATATGTTATTGAAAGAAATTAGAAAAATTTATTTTAGCCGTAAATCGAAAATAATGGATCGAGCGAATCGGTCGATTGCGCCGAGACGCGCTATGATGCAACAGACGAGCGATTGGAACGCCCGAATATTTTCAAAGTCCCAACGTACCGATCAAGAGTAAAGTACCATTTTCCTACATTAGATTTCGTTCTAAATGCTTAATCCCTATGTAAAAACGTTAGTTAAGCAAGAATATCGTATTTTTAAAAAAATCTAATGATAGGATTTTCCAGAAAATTGAAAAAACCGAAAAATGTCAAGAGTAAAGTGCCATTTTCTGACATTAGATTTCGTTCTAAATGCTTAATCCCTATGTAGAAACGTTAGTTAAGCAAGAATATCGTATTTTTAAAAAAATCTAATGATAGGATTTTTCAGAAAATTGAAAAAACCGTAAAATGTCAAGAGTAAAGTGCCCTTATTTTAAACAATGTATCGTTCTAAATGCTTAATCCCTATGTAAAAAAGTTATTTTAGCAGGAATATGTTATTGAAAAAAATTAGAAAAATTTATTTTAGCCGTAAATCGAAAATAATGGGGACACCGGAGCTGTTCGAAGCGCCGAGCGCGCCGCGTACGCCCGAATATTTTCAAAGTCCCAACGTACCGATCAAGAGTAAAGTACCATTTTCCTACATTAGGTTTCGTTCTAAATGCTTAATCCCTATGTAAAAACGTTAGTTAAGCAAGAATATCGTATTTTTAAAAAAATCTAATGATAGGATTTCCCAGAAAATTGAAAAAACCGAAAAATGTCAAGAGTAAAGTGCCATTTTCTGACATTAGATTTCGTTCTAAATGCTTAATCCCTATGTAGAAACGTTAGCTAAGCAAGAATATCGTATTTTTAAAAAAATCTAATGATAGGATTTTTCAGAAAATTGAAAAAACCGTAAAATGTCAAGAGTAAAGTGCCCTTATTTTAAACATTATATCGTTCTAAATGCTTAATCCCTATGTAAAAAAGTTATCTAAGCAAGAATATGTTATTGAATAAAATGAGAAAAATTTATTTTAGCCGTAAATCGAAAAAAAGACTGTTCGTTTCTCTGTCTCTCTCGCGCGATCGAAGTATTGATGTTTCCCGGCAAAGTAATGGGATATTAATTAAACTTTATACACGAAATTACTCGTTTTGATCCCCGCTACACAGCCGTATACTTTTTATAATTTTGTGGAATCGGGAACCTTGCAATATTTATCATAACGCGGATCGACTGTCTCTGTCTCTTTCTAGATCGGAAGAATCGATGTTTCCCGGCAAACTAATGGGAGTTTAATTAAACTTTATACACGAAATTACTCGTTTTGATCCCCGCTACACAGCCGTATACTTTTTATAATTTTGTGGAATCGGGAACCTTGAAATATTTAACATAACGCGGATCGACTGTCTCTGTCTCTTTCTAGATCGGAATAATCGATGTTTCCTGGCAAACTATTGGGAGTTTAATTAAACTTTATACATGAAATTACTCGTTTTGATCCCCGCTACACAGCCGTATACTTTTTATAATTTTATGGAATCGGTAACCTTGAAATATTTAACATAACGCGGATCGACTGTCTCTGTCTCTTTCTAGATCGGAATAATCGATGTTTCCCGGCAAACTATTGGGAGATTAATTAAACTTTATACATGAAATTACTCGTTTTGATCCCCGCTACACAGCCGTATACTTTTTATAATTTTGTGGAATCGGGAACCTTGAAATATTTAACATAACGCGGATCGTCTATCTCTGTCTCTTTCTAGATCGGAAGAATCGATGTTTCCCGGCAAACTAATGGGAGTTTAATTAAACTTTATACACGAAATTACTCGTTTTGATCCCCGCTACACAGCCGTATACTTTTTATAATTTTGTGGAATCGGGAACCTTGAAATATTTAACATAACGCGGATCGACTGTCTCTGTCTCTTTCTAGATCGGAATAATCGATGTTTCCCGGCAAACTATTGGGAGTTTAATTAAACTTTATACATGAAATTACTCGTTTTGATCCCCGCTACACAGCCGTATACTTTTTATAATTTTATGGAATCGGTAACCTTGAAATATTTAACATAACGCGGATCGACTGTCTCTGTCTCTTTCTAGATCGGAATAATCGATGTTTCCCGGCAAACTATTGGGAGATTAATTAAACTTTATACATGAAATTACTCGTTTTGATCCCCGCTACACAGCCGTATACTTTTTATAATTTTGTGGAATCGGGAACCTTGAAATATTTAACATAACGCGGATCGTCTATCTCTGTCTCTTTCTAGATCGGAAGAATCGATGTTTCCCGGCAAACTATTGGGAGATTAATTAAACTTTATACATGAAATTACTCGTTTTGATCCCCGCTACACAGCCGTATGCTTTTTATAATTTTGTGGAATTGGGAACCTTGAAATATTTATCATAACGCGGATCGACTGTCTCTGTCTCTTTCTAGATCGGAAGAATCGATGTTTCCCGGCAAACTAATGGGAGTTTAATTAAACTTTATACACGAAATTACTCGTTTTGATCCCTGCTACACAGCCGTATACTTTTTATAATTTTGTGGAATCGGGAACCTTGAAATATTTAACATAACGCGGATCGTCTATCTCTGTCTCTTTCTAGATCGGAAGAATCGATGTTTCCCGGCAAACTATTGGGAGTTTAATTAAACTTTATACATGAAATTACTCGTTTTGATCCCCGCTACACAGCCGTATACTTTTTATAATTTTATGGAATCGGTAACCTTGAAATATTTAACATAACGCGGATCGACTGTCTCTGTCTCTTTCTAGATCGGAATAATCGATGTTTCCCGGCAAACTATTGGGAGATTAATTAAACTTTATACATGAAATTACTCGTTTTGATCCCCGCTACACAGCCGTATACTTTTTATAATTTTGTGGAATCGGGAACCTTGAAATATTTAACATAACGCGGATCGTCTATCTCTGTCTCTTTCTAGATCGGAAGAATCGATGTTTCCCGGCAAACTAATGGGAGTTTAATTAAACTTTATACACGAAATTACTCGTTTTGATCCCCGCTACACAGCCGTATACTTTTTATAATTTTGTGGAATCGGGAACCTTGAAATATTTAACATAACGCGGATCGACTGTCTCTGTCTCTTTCTAGATCGGAATAATCGATGTTTCCCGGCAAACTATTGGGAGTTTAATTAAACTTTATACATGAAATTACTCGTTTTGATCCCCGCTACACAGCCGTATACTTTTTATAATTTTATGGAATCGGTAACCTTGAAATATTTAACATAACGCGGATCGACTGTCTCTGTCTCTTTCTAGATCGGAATAATCGATGTTTCCCGGCAAACTATTGGGAGATTAATTAAACTTTATACATGAAATTACTCGTTTTGATCCCCGCTACACAGCCGTATACTTTTTATAATTTTGTGGAATCGGGAACCTTGAAATATTTAACATAACGCGGATCGTCTATCTCTGTCTCTTTCTAGATCGGAAGAATCGATGTTTCCCGGCAAACTATTGGGAGATTAATTAAACTTTATACATGAAATTACTCGTTTTGATCCCCGCTACACAGCCGTATACTTTTTATAATTTTGTGGAATTGGGAACCTTGAAATATTTATCATAACGCGGATCGACTGTCTCTGTCTCTTTCTAGATCGGAAGAATCGATGTTTCCCGGCAAACTAATGGGATATTAATTAAACTTTATACACGAAATT